>NC_061152.1:6037837-6050337 GCF_905220365.1 Vanessa cardui | reverse complement strand
TCACGGCATAACTGGACGAGCGTCGCCACCATACAGCAGCAGCGTATGTCAAAACAGCAACGTAGGTCCCTGAGTACAGGACTCTAAGTGCTTTATACCTCATGCCCCAGGTTGATGCCGATACCCTCGACATCTTCCCGAAGCAGTTTACGGCTCTTTGACCGGCAAATTGAGCATGCTGCACGTAGGAGCTAGCCTCGTCCATTACCACGCCCAACAATCTGGCACTGGCAACCTGAGCCAGAGAGACGCCATCCATGCGAATCGTTGGGGGGCGTTTAAATCTTCCCTTCATCGTAAGGGTCTGCGACTTGGCAGGAGAGAAGCTGAGACGGTTCCGATACCCCCAGTCGGACACCGCCTGGAGCGCCGACAGGGCATTACGCTCTATCGCCGCCCTGGATGGCGCCTCTATGACCAGGGTGATGTCATCTGCATATGCCAGCATGCTTACGCCTACTGGCAACGGCATCCGCAGGATGTCATCTAGCAGGATATTCCATAGGGTTGGCCCTAACACCGAGCCTTGGGGGCATCCCATGGTGGATAGCTTCCACACCACCCGGCCGCCCATGAAAATCCCGACGCGTCTGTTAGTGAAGTAACTCACCAAGATTTTATAAATATTTGGTGGACAACCACCTTGCTTAACCTTCACAAGGACCATGGGCCACCAGGCGTTGTCGAAGGCCCCGGAAATATCCAGAAGAACTAGCTGCACATAGTTTTCCGCGGTGTTCTGGACTCGGTCCATTACAGCACTGAGTGCCGTCACTGTGGACCTTCCACGCGTGAAACCATGCTGCGCAGGTGACAAATTTCGGTGCAGGCAGGGAGCGCAGAAGATGATCAGTCTCTCCAAGATCTTCCCGAGTACGGGCAACAAGGTGACAGGTCTGTACGCCTTGGGATCCGAAAGCGGCTTGTCGTTACCCTTGGGAATGACCACAAGCCTTCCAGTCTTCCAGATGGATGGGAATACGCCCTCTCTTATGCACGCGGAGTACATTCTGAGCATTTCCATTTCGCTGATTCTCCACGCGTGTCTTACAATCTTGGCTGTTATCCCATCCATGCCGGGTGCTGTGTTCGGTAATTCTTTGACAATCTCTCCAAGAGCTTTCCGAGTGGGTTCACTACAATCTGTCCCTGAAGGGGCGCATGCAGCCGCTATCCTGACTTGCCGGTGGTATGGGGTGTCCCTGTCCGGATCGTCATCTGGGCATAGGATTTTTATGAGTCCGGTCATGGTATCTTCCGCTGATTGGGTGTGCCCTTCGAACAGCTTCATGCCATGAATGATGTTCGGGGGCGGGCGCACTCGGCCAGAGGCGGCGCGGTACGCAAGTCCGTAGGGATCCTCATTTCCGGATTCTGCTATGCGTCTAAAGTGGGCAATCTCAGCGTCCTTCATTGCGGTCTTGTATTCGTTTCTTACTTGTCGCAATCTAGCCTTCTTCTTTTCTTCTTCCGCATCGTCGTCCACTTTTCGTGACTGCTGCCAGGCCCGACGAGCGCAGTATACTGCTCGTCGCAGCTTGTCGAGGTCAGGAGACCACCACTCATAGCCACCGGCGTTCCTCTTGCTGCGCGTCCCCAGACAGTCTTCCGCAGTCCGTGTCAAGATTCTAGTGTACTGCTCGCATACTTCTTCTACTGGTCTTCTGAACTTCAGTCTCCCTATACGGTGCTGCAGGGTCACCTCGAAGGTTTCCCAGTTCACTCCGCGTTCTCGGTATGACTTCAGTTTATCTTCTGGCTTCTCCAACTGCGCGTCGGTGCACGTTCTGTCAACCTCGACCATGTACGTGATCAGCTGGTGGTCACTAATGCTGGCACCTTCGTTCACCCGCCACTCTAACACCGCGATGCCCCTAGTTGTTAACGTTAGGTCCACGTTGGAGTAACCATTGGGACTCTGGAACGTAGGGGGTTGACCTTCCTGGTTGTGTATCAGTAAGCCTCTTCCGAGGATGAATCCTTCCATCTGGTTCTTCCGATATTCGGAGTCCGCTCCTCGTCCTACATACTGACGTTGCTCGCAGTGCCAAAGCGGCGAGTGTGCGTTACTGTCCATGCCGATCAGTATCCTTTCTCCTGCCAGCCGATCAAGCACTTTGGTAAGGTGATCCAGGTGTCTCGAGATATCATGGCTGTATTGGCAGTATGCCGAAACCAGGTAGATACCTCGAGCTCCCGTGTCCATGTGTGCGACCGCGCAGTATTCGTTGCTTAAGTGTTCCAGGAACGTTACAGCTGTGTTGGCCTTCATTATCAGTATTCCTGCCTTAGGGTTGTCTCCGCAATGGATGATCCTCTCGTTGGTGTAGTGTTCTTGAACGAGAACCAGATCCAATCCTAGTTGGTTCGCAATAACTGATATCTCTGTAGTGGCCGCCGCTGAACCCTGGAGATTTAACTGCCCCACACGAAGTACTGCCGATTCACCCATATTGGGTCATATTCGCCGCCTGTCTTTCAGCGTGTATGCGGGCAGGGCATGTGAGTGCCGCTGTAAAGTGTCCATCTGCATTCGGCCTCTTGAACCTCTTGCAGGTAGCACAGCACCTGGACTCAGCCTTGCATTCGTTGGCCTTGTGGCCCACCTCTCCGCATCTGCTGCACACCACGTTTGCCGACCTGCAGTGTTTCTCCGGATGACCGTATTGCTGGCACTTCATACAGCAGGTCAGCCGAACGAAGTCGCAGACCTCAGCCTCGTCCCAGCCGATGTATACTCGGTGCAGGCTCACCAGCTTATCCCTAAGAGATGAGCCGCACTCGAGCACCACCGTGGTGCGGCCTCCTTCTTTGCGGCCTTTCTTGAAAGCCACCCGGCATTGGCTGAGCATTTTGTCTTTGGGCCAGTTGGGGTCCTCCGCCAAGTTGATCCGGTGGAGATCCTCTAGTAGTTCCGCCTCTGAGGGGTCTGACCTCAGGTTCCGGATCGCCACGAGGGGTTTCCTCCCTTTCGGGTCCGTCACCTTCAGTGTTGGTGGGGCCGCCTCCTTTAGCTTCCTGGCGGCCTCCACCGACCGCGTCTGCACTGCTACTCCTCCATTTGCCACCGCTGACACCCTCTGGCACTGCACTCCATGTGCTCCTGGCTTTATCGCCTTCTGCAGCTCCTTCTTAGTGTCCTCCGACGATTTAATCTGTTCCGTATTGGGGTAGAACAGCACGGTTGGTCCGCGCTGTTCTAGTGCTATCTCCGGCTTCCCTTTAGGGAGTTTGAGTTTGGCCGAGTAGCTAGATTCCATCGTCGACGTCGTCGTTGGCATCATCTGAGCTGCACCGACAGTTGCCATGGAGGCAAGCTTCAGCTCCAACTTGCCCAGTTCGCTCTCCTTTTCCAGCAGCCGAATATTAAGCGCGGCCACCACTGCCAGGATATCCTGACTGTTGTTCGCGATGCTGGACCTGTCCGCCTGGTTGAGTTTGTTGGCAGCATTGGCCACCGATCCGATACCCCTCAGAGCCACCCGCACCCTCTCCATTAGCTGGACACAGTCAAGTTCCGGCAGCGACTCTCCCTGTTCTGCTCCGGCGACCGGTGGCCGGCGCGCCTCTGGCTGCGATGCCACAGGCGCGCTAGCCATTGGGGCCGGCTTCCCTTTCAACGTCGGGAACTCTTCCTTCTTTTTTGCCGTCACTTGCGTCCTGCGCCGCGTCGCCTCCTGGACCTCCTGTGGTGACGCTAGGGGTCGCTTACCCGCCTGCGTCTGCCTTTCCGCCGTGGGGGGCGCCTGGCTAACTCCACTGGGTGGGGTCCGAGGGGTAAGGGAGGAACGAGCCCTCATCTGCTCCTCCATCAAGAGGAGTTCGTCCCGCTTCCTCAAATACTCCGCCTCTAATTCTTTACTTCGCCCGTCGTCGTCGTCCGCCATGACCCAGATAAATTATCCGACAGACAACAAATGTCAGACGTCAACGTCTATGACAACGTCAGCGTCAACGCCAGTGACAGCGTCAACGTCAACGCCAATGACAGTGTCAACGTCAACACCGACCCAAACGTCAACGTCAGACGTCAACGTCAGCGTCAGACGTCAACCGCCACACGTCAACGTCAACGTCAACGTCAACGTCAACGCCAGACGTCAACGTCAACGTCAAACGTCAACTGTCACACGTCAACGTCAGTTGCCAATGTCAGTGCCAACTGTCAACGCCAACGTCAAACGTCAACGTCAAAGTTAAACTTCAACGTCAACGTCAACGCCAAACGTCAAAAGTGGCAGCTGTCAATGCGACAGGTGACAGCCGGGAAAAATAAATGAAATGAGGGTAGCACAAATTCCGCACGCGCCGAAATACCCTCAATTATGCGCCACGTGCCACAATTGTTTAACCTAATACCGAAAGAAAGTTAATTATAATTAAATATATTATAAATACCTTTCTCTTGTATTATATACTCTCTATCGTATCTGCAGTCAGATACAACTATCCAACTCCGCACGGCGATATACACCACGTGCCTGGTCACCACGTGGTGGGCGAAAGTTGCCAAAAAATAGGCACAAACTTTCACAAATTCACTATTTCACTTTGTAAACAGAAAATTCTTGTAATAAATTACAATAAATGAAAGAAAGCACAAAGGAACACTCGAGATGACTATTTAATATAATAAATAAAACCACGAGCGCACCGAACACGTCCGTCCGCTAGCGCAGTCGAACGCGAAGTAGAAGTAGTAGTAGTAGATAGGGACAGCGGGAATCTCGTTAATCCATTCATGCGCGTCACTAATTAGATGACGAGGCATTTGGCTACCTTAAGAGAGTCATAGTTACTCCCGCCGTTTACCCGCGCTTGCTTGAATTTCTTCACGTTGACATTCAGAGCACTGGGCAGAAATCACATTGCGTCAACACCCGCGAGGGCCATCGCAATGCTTTGTTTTAATTAGACAGTCGGATTCCCCTTGTCCGTGCCAGTTCTGAGCTGACCGTTGAACGGCGGTCGTACAGTACCGCGCCGATCGCGCACGAGACGAAACCGACGCGGACTTACGGCTAGGAAGATCCGCGGAAGGCCGGAACGCGGGTCCGGATTCCGCACGAACGTCCCGAGAGACGAACGAGCGTCGACCAGGCCCGGCACCGGCCGCATCCGCTTCCCGTCCAAACCCGACACGCCCCGGTCCTCAGAGCCAATCCTTATTCCGAAGTTACGGATCCAATTTGCCGACTTCCCTTACCTACATTATTCTATCGACTAGAGGCTCTTCACCTTGGAGACCTGCTGCGGATATGGGTACGAACCGGCGCGACATCTCCACGTACATCCCTCACCTGAATTTTCAAGGTCCGCAGAGAGTATCCGGACACCGCCGCAAATGCGGTGCTCTTCGCGTTCCGAACCATATCTCCCTTCTATAGGATTCCATGGAACTCGAACGCTCAGGCAGAAAAGAAAACTCTTCCCGGACCCCTCGGCGGCGTCTTCAGGCCACTTTGGGTTACCCCGTCGAACACTCGCTTTGAAACGAGGGAACGATTATTGAAACGGTTCCGCTGCCGGGTTCCGGAATAGGAACCGGATTCCCTTTCGCTCGAAGGGCGTTATTTCGTTATATCATAATTCTCTCTTTCGAAGAAAAAAAATAACATAAAAAAAAAACACGCCACATCGACATAAGATCTCTCCTTGAGCTTAGGATCGACTGACTCGCGAGCAACTACTGTTCACGCGAAACCCTTCTCCACGTCAGTCCTCCAGGGCCTCGCTGGAGTATTTGCTACTACCACCAAGATCTGCACCGACGGAGGCTCCAAGCGGGCTCACGCCCAGACCCTTCTGCGCACTCCGCCGCGCACGTCCTACTCGTTACGGCATAATGACGCAAACGTACAACGTCGCACGTGCCCGTAACGGTAGTGTATAGGCAAAACGCTTCAGCGCCATCCATTTTCAGGGCTGGTTGCTTCGGCAGGTGAGTCGTTGCACACTCCTTAGCGGATTCCGACTTCCATGGCCACCGTCCTGCTGTCATGAGCGACCAACGCCTTTCATGGTGTCCCATGAGCGTTTTTTAGGCGCCTTAACACTACGTTTGGTTCATCCCACAGCGTCAGTTCTGCTTACCAAAATTGGCCCACTTGGCACCGTCATCAGATCTCCGGCTTCATCGTTCGAGTAAGCCGGAGTTCTCACCCATTTAAAGTTTGAGAATAGGTTGAGGTCGTTTCGGCCCCAATGCCTCTAATCATTCGCTTTACCGGATGGGACTGTTAATTATCGACGCCAGCTATCCTGAGGGAAACTTCGGACGGAACCAGCTACTAGATGGTTCGATTAGTCTTTCGCCCCTATACCCAGTTCCGACGATCGATTTGCACGTCAGAATCGCTACGGTCCTCCATCAGGGTTTCCCCTGACTTCGACCTGACCAGGCATAGTTCACCATCTTTCGGGTCCCAGCATCTGTGCTCAGAGCGCGCCTGCATTCACGGATTGGAAACGAGACGCCTCGGGAGTGCGAGAGATCGATCGAGACCGAAGCTCCATCCTCCCTGAGCGCGCGTGTTTAGCGCGCGCCTTCACTTTCGTTGCGCCTTTCAGTTTTATGTATAAATATCTCAATGACTCGCACACATGCTAGACTCCTTGGTCCGTGTTTCAAGACGGGTCCTGCGAGTGCCCGAAAATGAATCATCGCAGACGGATACGCGCACAGTCCGAGACAACACGGCAGCGACGACAGCAGCGCCGCGTCGACGTCCGCACTCGGGCAGGACATCGACAAACGACGTTCGCTTGCGTCGGGCCGGACGCGCGTGAGACGCGTGCGCGATTCGTATTATAAGTACGATTTTGTACTACCGTCCGACGGCCGGTCGGCCACCGTCACGGTCCAATAGTCGTGCGCGAACACGACGACTGGACTCCCGAACGGCGCTTAGACCGACATCGAACGGGTCGCGATGTATTACTGAGAGAGAAGTGCACGCCGTCGACGAACGTCGACGGACGCGACCCGTGCCCCACGACGCACCCGCGAGGGGAGGTATGAGACATCGAGGCGCGCGCCCGTACGCCGTCGAATGACGATGAATCTCTCCGTTCGTTCATTCGAGTTTCGCAGGTTTACCCCTGAACGGTTTCACGTACTCTTGAACTCTCTCTTCAAAGTTCTTTTCAACTTTCCCTCACGGTACTTGTTCGCTATCGGTCTCGCGGTAATATTTAGCCTTAGATGGAGTTTACCACCCACTTAGGGCTGCACTCTCAAGCAACCCGACTCTGAGGAGAGTACCTCTCGCCGTCTCGCTCCGTCGCTACGGGCCTGGCACCCTCTACGGGAAAACGGCCCCGTTCAAGACGAACTTGGACAGGAGCGGCGACGACGAGAAAGCGATACCTCCCGAACACCACATCTCCCGCGATCGTTACAACCGCGGGATTCAGTGCTGGGCTATTTCCTGTTCGCTCGCCGCTACTAAGGAAATCCTGGTTAGTTTCTTTTCCTCCGCTTACTAATATGCTTAAATTCGGCGGGTGATCCTCCCTGATCTGAGGCCAACGATAAAAAAAAACGAGGCAGACGCGATATCCGTCAACGCGACGGCGCCGCATTCGTCGAGACGAGATCAGAAGAATCATCATCATCAGTCGTTCCGACGTCGGCGTCGACGCGCTCTTCGGACGTCGAGTCCGCCTACTTGTTATGTATATAATACATGATTGATTATTACGTACATATCATAATAATACGAACGTTTCGATGTCATCACGTAAACGCATATGTATCGCATATAATACACGTTCGTTTCGTATACGTATCAACGATCGCGGAGCTTTTGTTATCGAAATTTTGACGTCGGATAAATGAAAGGACGTACACACTCGATATATCGAGACGAATATGATATCACCTAATCTCCGATAACCCTTTTTGATCGATGACTTTGAAGAAACGATCGAAAGGTCGGAGATGGGCGCTATCTCTCGTCAACGAAGACGAGCGACGAGCTCTCAGTCTCTCTGACGTCGCAAAAACGAAACTCCGTGACGTAGACGTACACACGAACGTATATATATTTACATATATATACACACGCATATTACGTAAACATACATACACATCGTATTTTATAATATTTGAACGGACCGAGAACGAATGAATTTGCATTATATTATTATTGTGATAATAATAAAAATAACGCATTATTACATCGAACGCGGATACCGTCATATGTTCGGTAAAACGTCGATATCATCATACGACTACGACGACGACACGACATTAAACATTGAACAGTGTGGTTTATATTTTTATACAGCCGGCCCTCAGACAGGAGTGGTCCTGGATGTTTCTCCACGGACCGCAATGTGCGTTCGAAATGTCGATGTTCAAATGTGTCCTGCAGTTCACACCATGACGCGCAGTTAACTGCGTTCTTCATCGACCCGCGAGCCAAGTGATCCACCGTCCAGGGTAATGGTTTATTTTTCGTTTGTTACTTGTATAATTATATGATTTCTACGATCACTCGTACGATTTTATACGTCGGTGATATTAGTGATTCGAATGGTATATATTTTTATTTTTATTTATTTATCTCTTCTTTTTCAGTGTATAGAGAAAAAAATAAAAAAAAAATATATTAAAAAAAAAAAATAAAAAAAAAGAAATACATTTTATATGAAGATGACGATGTGTTAAATCAATAACACGACGTACTTTCCTCGCAACCGACATTCTGAAATATATCGAATAAGACGCGTTACACGACTCTCGCGACACAACACGTACACACAACAAGAGTGATCATAAAAATCATCGAGTTGTTGTCGTTGATGTTGTAGTTTAGAAAATCGCGTCCTCGCATCGAAAAACGACAATCTCGAACGTCTGATCGCTTGTTTTTAAATAATAATAATCCCGTTTCTATTCAGTGAAGACGAACGTACGAACGAACGAACACAGAAACACATCACCACGTTACTTTACGTTACGTATACTACTTACACACGTATATCGTATCTCACGCGTACGTCGAGGACTCGATAACGTAGTTTTAGTAGTAGTAGTAGTAGTTTCGTAGGTGCGTGCGTGTGCGCGTACGTGCGTATCGACGACGACGCTGATTGACGTTCTTATTATTATTATTTTTTTGTTATTTGATATTATCGTTCATCATCGCACTCGATCTACATAGAGAAAGAGATTGATAACGTTAACGTTAATGATCCTTCCGCAGGTTCCCCTACGGAAACCTTGTTACGACTTTTACTTCCTCTAAATGATCAAGTTTGGTCAACTTCCCAGCAACGCCGACGGCCGTGAAGCCACCGCGTGTCGGTCCGAAGACCTCACTAAATCATTCAATCGGTAGTAGCGACGGGCGGTGAGTACAAAGGGCAGGGACGTAATCAACGCGAGCTTATGACTCGCGCTTACTAGGAATTCCTCGTTTATGGGGGATAATTGCAAACCCCAATCCCCAGCACGAAGGAGTTTCAACGGGTTGCCCGGGCCTCTAGGCCAGGGAGAACATGCTGATTCCTTCAGTGTAGCGCGCGTGCGGCCCAGGACATCTAAGGGCATCACAGACCTGTTATTGCTCAATCTCGTGCGGCTCGAAGCCGCCGGTCCCTCTAAGAAGAATTTTAATACGCCGCCAGTGAGTTGCTCGACCGAAATCGAGCACACCTAAATGACGACGCCTATTTAGCAGGCTAGAGTCTCGTTCGTTACCGGAATTAACCAGACAAATCGCTCCACCAACTAAGAACGGCCATGCACCACCACCCACCGAATCAAGAAAGAGCTATTAATCTGTCAATCCTTCCGGTGTCCGGGCCTGGTGAGATTTCCCGTGTTGAGTCAAATTAAGCCGCAGGCTCCACTCCTGGTGGTGCCCTTCCGTCAATTCCTTTAAGTTTCAGCTTTGCAACCATACTCCCCCCGGAGTCCAAAATCTTTGGTTTCCCGGAAGCTGCCCGCCGAGCCATTGTAGTAACGTCGGCGGATCGCTAGATGACATATTTACGGTTAGAACTAGGGCGGTATCTAATCGCCTTCGAACCTCTAACTTTCGTTCTTGATTGATGAAAACACCTTTGGCAAATGCTTTCGCTGATGTTCGTCTTGCGACGATCCAAGAATTTCACCTCTAACGTCGCAATACGAATGCCCCCAGTTATCCCTATTAATCATTACCTCGGAGTTCTGAAAACCAACAAAATAGAACCGAGATCATATTCTATTATTCCATGCACGAAATATTCAAGCGGCATTTTGAGCCCGCTTTGAGCACTCTAATTTGTTCAAAGTAAAATTGTCGGCCCATCTCGACACTCACTGAAGAGCACCGCGATAGGATTTTGATATTGAACCGGCGTTTTACCGCCGGCTCACCGACGATATGCTCCGCAGACGTGTCAGTATCACCGCGGATGCGGTGCACCGACAGCGCGGCGCACAAATGCAACTACGAGCTTTTTAACCGCAACAATTTTAGTATACGCTATTGGAGCTGGAATTACCGCGGCTGCTGGCACCAGACTTGCCCTCCAATTGTTCCTCGTTAAAATATTTAAAGTGTACTCATTCCGATTACGAGGCCTCGAAAGAGTCCCGTATCGTTATTTTTCGTCACTACCTCCCCGTGCCGGGAGTGGGTAATTTGCGCGCCTGCTGCCTTCCTTGGATGTGGTAGCCGTTTCTCAGGCTCCCTCTCCGGAATCGAACCCTGATTCCCCGTTACCCGTGACAACCATGGTAGTCGCAGAAACTACCATCGAAAGTTGATAAGGCAGACATTTGAAAGATGCGTCGCCGGTACTGGACCATGCGATCGGCAAAAGTTATCCAGAATTCATCAAAATTAACGACTTCGGACGAGACGCCCTCCGTCGATTGGTTTTGATCTAATAAAAGCACTCATCCCATCACTGGTCAGAGTTCTGATTGCATGTATTAGCTCTAGAATTACCACAGTTATCCAAGTAACTGAGTAAGATCTAAGGAACCAAAACTGATATATTGAGCCATTCGCGGTATCGCCTTAATACGGCTTGCACTGAGACATGCATGGCTTAATCTTTGAGACAAGCATATAACTACTGGCAGGATCAACCAGGGAGCTAACTGATATACGAGAGACTCGTTCGAGTCGTCAAAATATCTTTCTCCTCTCTCGATTTCATATTTCACATACATACGTAAGATTCAATATGAAACGAGCGTCTCACCGTATAGTCGATCGCGTTAGACGCGATCGATTTAAACGGTTGACTTTTTATATTTCAATGAGACACACGAACGGCGTTCGTCGTCGTCACAGAATGACACATAAAGGTCACGAATTCGAACGTTCTGAACGAGATCGATTTAATTTTAATAACACTTCGCACACGACGTGTACGTATTTATTGTTCAACGATTATTATCGTAAAACATTGGGATCGACGCCCGGTGTTTGAGTGATCGTACCGATACTCGGTTTATGTATTTTATGTACATGATAATTGATATAAAAGAGTTTTAGAAACGACCGTTCACATATAAAATATATGTATGTACGAATACACTGAATCTTTTAAGAACTCCGTCTTTAACGTTACACTCGTATCGCGCGTCACGACGACGTCGCATATCGACTACGATAAATCAACAAATTATATTATGAGGATATAATCGTAGCGATAGCGACGACGAAGACGACGACGACGACGAAGAGGGTACGCATGAGGCAGAGAGATTTACGTGCGTCCGTCGGTCGGCACAGTTTTACAGAACGAAAACAAATATAATATTATCATTTAACCACCGTGTGTTTATTGTGTATTGCAGTGTTTCCGCGACGATCGCGACGATATTCAAGTAGTAAACTACCAAGAGTAAGAGACTACGAGAAACACATCACGTCGTCGTTTTACGCAAGATACACTCGACAAACAAATGGATAAGACATATAATACGTTTTCGTCATACGAGAGTATTGAACGGTCACTTCGCGTCTCACGAACACAATTCGGTACGTTCGACGTTCGAACCATCACTACTCCTTATATATGCCTGGCGACGAAGATGACATTCGGCGCGTTCGAACGGAATGTGATTTTTTTTTTTTTTCTATCTCATATCCCCAATAGACTCGCTGATGCAACAACATTCCCCCCTAAAATAACCCCCGAACCCCCCCCTCTCCCAACACCACTCCCTCCCTAAATCCTTTCCCTTCCAAACTAACCAAAGTACAACCTATACTGGACCGAGGGAACGATTTTTTGCCTATCTCAATATGATAAAATTCAAAAACAAATAAAAGAAAAAAACAACAACAACAACAACAACAACAACAACAACAAAGACGACGACGAACGAACAAGAAAAACGAGTTTTTCGAGACACGTTCGAGGATTTCACAAAGTGTGTCGATATGAAAGACTATTCGTTTGAACGTTCGTGTATTGTATTATAGAGACTACGTAATATACGTACATTCGTTCATTTCACCCGTATATCGTTTTAAAAATTATAA
>NC_061152.1:6030337-6035337 GCF_905220365.1 Vanessa cardui | reverse complement strand
CAAGTCCTTACCGTTCTCACTGGAATTCCATCTGTCTTGCCACTGGGCAACGACAATCGCTGTAAGATCGCGTTTCTTACCTCTCCGCTCCCTGCCGGCCAACCCTCCGGCCTCCTGCGCGAATCGTCCCGCTCGTTGCACCTCTAAATCGGCCGGGAGCACCCCGGCAAGCACGGGCAATGCCGCAGTGCTAACCGACCGATATGCCTTGGTCAAAAGAACCAGAGCCGGGCGCTGAGTCCGGAGCAAAGCGCTCCTCACGGCATAACTGGACGAGCGTCGCCACCATACAGCAGCAGCGTATGTCAAAACAGCAACGTAGGTCCCTGAGTACAGGACTCTAAGTGCTTTATACCTCATGCCCCAGGTCGATGCCGATACCCTCGACATCTTCCCGAAGCAGTTTACGGCTCTTTGACCGGCAAATTGAGCATGCTGCACGTAGGAGCTAGCCTCGTCCATTACCACGCCCAACAATCTGGCACTGGCAACCTGAGCCAGAGAGACGCCATCCATGCGAATCGTTGGGGGGCGTTTAAATCTTCCCTTCATCGTAAGGGTCTGCGACTTGGCAGGAGAGAAGCTAAGACGGTTCCGATACCCCCAGTCGGACACCGCCTGGAGCGCCGACAGGGCATTACGCTCTATCGCCGCCCTGGATGGCGCCTCTATGACCAGGGTGATGTCATCTGCATATGCCAGCATGCTTACGCCTACTGGCAACGGCATCCGCAGGATGTCATCTAGCAGGATATTCCATAGGGTTGGCCCTAACACCGAGCCTTGGGGGCATCCCATGGTGGATAGCTTCCACACCACCCGGCCGCCCATGAAAATCCCGACGCGTCTGTTAGTGAAGTAACTCACCAAGATTTTATAAATATTTGGTGGACAACCACTTTGCTTAACCTTCACGAGAACCATGGGCCACCAGGCGTTGTCGAAGGCCCCGGAAATATCCAGAAGAACTAGCTGCACATAGTTTTCCGCGGTGTTCTGGACTCGGTCCATTACAGCACTGAGTGCCGTCACTGTGGACCTTCCACGCGTGAAACCATGCTGCGCAGGTGACAAATTTCGGTGCAGGCAGGGAGCGCAGAAGATGATCAGTCTCTCCAAGATCTTCCCGAGTACCGGCAACAAGGTGACAGGTCTGTACGCCTTGGGATCCGAAAGCGGCTTGTCGTTACCCTTGGGAATGACCACAAGCCTTCCAGTCTTCCAGATGGATGGGAATACGCCCTCTCTTATGCACGCGGAGTACATTCTGAGCATTTCCATTTCGCTGATTCTCCACGCGTGTCTTACAATCTTGGCTGTTATCCCATCCATGCCGGGTGCTGTGTTCGGTAATTCTTTGACAATCTCTCCAAGAGCTTTCCTAGAGGGTTCACTACAATCTGTCCCTGAAGGGGCGCATGCAGCCGCTATCCTGACTTGCCGGTGGTATGGGGTGTCCCTGTCCGGATCGTCATCTGGGCATAGGATTTTTATGAGTCCGGTCATGGTATCTTCCGCTGATTGGGTGTGCCCTTCGAACAGCTTCATGCCATGAATGATGTTCGGGGGCGGGCGCACTCGGCCAGAGGCGGCGCGGTACGCAAGTCCGTAGGGATCCTCATTTCCGGATTCTGCTATGCGTCGAAAGTGGGCAATCTCGGCGTCCTTCATTGCGGCCTTATATTCGTTTCTTACTTGTCGCAATCTAGCCTTCTTCTTTTCTCCTTCCGCATCGTCGTCCACTTTTCGTGACTGCTGCCAGGCCCGACGAGCGCAGTATACGGCTCGTCGCAGCTTGTCGAGGTCAGGAGACCACCACTCATAGCCACCGGCGTTCCTCTTGCTGCGCGTCCCCAGACAGTCTTCCGCAGTCCGTGTCAAGATTCTAGTGTACTGCTCGCATACTTCTTCTACTGGTCTTCTGAACTTCAGTCTCCCTATACGGTGCTGCAGGGTCACCTCGAAGGTTTCCCAGTTCACTCCGCGTTCTCGGTATGACTTCAGTTTATCTTCTGGCTTCTCCAACTGCGCGTCGGTGCACGTTCTGTCAACCTCGACCATGTACGTGATCAGCTGGTGGTCACTAATGCTGGCGCCTTCGTTCACCCGCCACTCTAACACCGCGATGCCCCTAGTTGTTAACGTTAGGTCCACGTTGGAGTAACCATTGGGACTCTGGAACGTAGGGGGTTGACCTTCCTGGTTGTGTATCAGTAAGCCTCTTCCGAGGATGAATCCTTCCATCTGGTTTTTCCGATATTCAGAGTCCGCTCCTCGTCCTACATACTGACGTTGCTCACAGTGCCAAAGCGGCGAGTGTGCGTTACTGTCCATGCCGATCAGTATCCTTTCTCCTGCCAGCCGATCAAGCACTTTGGTAAGGTGATCCAGGTGTCTCGAGATATCATGGCTGTATTGGCAGTATGCCGAAACCAGGTAGATACCTCGAACTCCCGTGTCCATGTGTGCGACCGCGCAGTATTCGTTGCTTAAGTGTTCCAGGAACGTTACAGCTGTGTTGGCCTTCATTATCAGTATTCCTGCCTTAGGGTTGTCTCCGCAATGGATGATCCTCTCGTTGGTGTAGTGTTCTTGAACGAGAACCAGATCCAATCCTAGTTGGTTCGCAATAACTGATATCTCTGTAGTAGCTGCCGCTGAACCCTGGAGATTTAACTGCCCCACACGAAGTACTGCCGATTCACCCATATTGGGTCATATTCGCCGCCTGTCTCTCAGCGTGTATGCGGGCAGGGCATGTGAGTGCCGCTGTGAAGTGTCCGTCTGCATTCGGCCTCTTGAACCTCTTGCAGGTAGCGCAGCACCTGGACTCAGCCTTGCATTCGTTGGCCTTGTGGCCCACCTCTCCGCATCTGCTGCACACCACATTTGTCGACCTGCAATGCTTCTCCGGGTGTCCGTATTGCTGGCACTTCATACAGCAGGTCAGCCGAACGAAGTCACAGACCTCAGCCTCGTCCCAGCCGATGTATACTCGGTGCAGGCTCACCAGCTTATCCCTAAGAGATGAGCTGCACTCGAGCACCACCGTGGTGCGGCCTCCTTCTTTGCGACCTTTCTTGAAAGCCACCCGGCATTGGCTCAGCATTTTGGCCTTAGGCCAGTTGGTGTCCTCCGCCAAGTTGATACGGTGGAGATCCTCCAATAGTTCCGCCTCTGAGGGGTCTGACCTCAGGTTCCGGATCGCCACGAGGGGTTTCCTCCCTTTCGGGTCCGTCACCTTCAGTGTTGGTGGGGCCGCCTCCTTTAGCTTCCTGGCGGCCTCCACCGACCGCGTCTGCACTGCTACTCCCCCATTAGCCACTGCCGACACCCTCTGGCACTGCACTCCATGTGCTCCTGGCTTTATCGCCTTCTGCAGCTCCTTCTTGGTGTCCTCCGACGATTTGATTTCCTCCGTATTTGGGTAGAACAGCACGGTTGGTCCGCGCTGTTCTAGTGCTATTTCCGGCTTCCCTTTTGGGAGTTTCAGTTTGGCCGAATAGCTGGTTTCCATCGTCGCCGTTGGTATCTTTTCAGCTGCACTGACAGTTGCCATGGAGGCAATCTTCAGCTCCAACTTTCCCAATTCGCTCTCCTTTTCCAGCAGCCTTATGTTAAGCGCAGCCACTACTGCCAGGATGTCCTGGCTGTTGTTGGCGATGCTGGACCTGTCCGCCTGGTTGAGTTTGTTGGCAGCATTGGCCACCGATCCGATACCCCTCAGGGCCACCCGCACCCTTTCCATTAGCTGGACGCAGTCAAGTTCCGGCAAAGATTCTCCCTGTTCTGTTCCGGCGACCGGTGGCCGGCGCGCCTCTGGCTGCGATGCCACAGGCGCGCTAGCCATTGGGGCCGGCTTTCCTTTCAGCGTCGGGAACTCTTCCTTCTTTTTTGCCGTCATTTGTGTCCTGCGTCGCGTCGCCTCCTGGACCTCCTGTGGTGACGCTAGGGGTCGCTTACCCGCCTGCGTCTGCCTTTCCGCCGTGGGGGGCGCCTGGCTAACTCCACTGGGTGGGGTCCGAGGGGTAAGGGAGGAACGAGCCCTCATCTGCTCCTCCATCAAGAGGAGTTCGTCCCGCTTCCTCAAATACTCCGCCTCTAATTCTTTACTTCGCCCGTCGTCGTCGTCCGCCATGACACAGATAAATTATCCGACAGACAACAAATGTCAGACGTCAACGTCTATGACAACGTCAGCGTCAACGCCAGTGACAGCGTCAACGTCAACGCCAATGACAGTGTCAACGTCAACACCGACCCAAACGTCAGACGGCAACGTCAGCGTCAGACGTCAACCGTCACACGTCAACGTCAACGTCAACGTCAACGTCAACGTCAACGCCAGACGTCAACGTCAACGCCAAACGTCAACTGTCACACGTCAACGTCAGTTGCCAATGTCAGTGCCAACTGTCAACGCCAACGTCAAACGTCAACGTCAAAGTTAAACTTCAACGTCAACGTCAACGCCAAACGTCAAAAGTGGCAGCTGTCAATGCGACAGGTGACAGCCGGGAAAAATAAATGAAATGAGGGTAGCACAAATTCCGCACGCGCCGAAATACCCTCAATTATGCGCCACGTGCCACAATTGTTTAACCTAATACCGAAAGAAAGTTAATTATAATTAAATATATTATAAATACCTTTCTCTTGTATTATATACTCTCTATCGTATCTGCAGTCAGATACAACTATCCAACTCCGCACGGCGATATACACCACGTGCCTGGTCACCACGTGGTGGGCGAAAGTTGCCAAAAAATAGACACAAACTTTCACAAATTCACTATTTCACTTTGTAAACAGAAAATTCTTGTAATAAATTACAATAAATGAAAGAAAGCACAAAGGAACACTCGAGATGACTATTTAATATAATAAATAAAACCACGAGCGCACCGAACACGTCCGTCCGCTAGCGCAGTCGAACGCGAAGTCGAAGCGAAGTAGATAGGGACAGCGGGAATCTCGTTAATCCATTCATGCGCGTCACT